>NW_026879460.1:0-26457 GCF_032173495.1 Musca vetustissima
CAAAGGCCCTATATATTTTTCGATTTGCACGAAATGTGGCATATAGTACTGAATTAGGTCCAGAATGAAGTGTGCTAAGTTTCATGAAAATCGGTTCAGATTTAGATATAAAGACCCAAAGTTTGGCTGACCCGCACACAATTTTGTACAATGTACTGAAGTACATGTGTCATGTTTTCTTGAAATTGGTTCAGATTTACATATAGCTCCTATATATACTTTCGTCCGATTTTAAGTAAATGATGTACTAAAGATCCATAGCTAGGCCGATTGGCAAAACGTACTGAAATTAATATAAATCAACCTCGGGCAAGTTTCCTTGAAATCGGTTCAGATTTAGATATAGTATAGCTTCCATATATAATTTCGACCTATTCATCTTGATTGTAAACCAAATAACCAAATAGCGTGCCTTAAGTTCGCTTAAAATCTATTTACAAAGTATGGAATAGATTTCAGAATGGCATGTGCAAAGATTGATGATAGTCGGTTTACTTATAGATAAAGATCGCAATTTTATGTTCGTTCAATTTCATGTCAATGTTCCTTCGAAAAGATGACATCTGTAAAGATGCATATGTAGAATATCCCCAAAGTGGTGAAGGGTATCATATAGTCGGCCCAGTCCGACTTTACAGCTTTCCTTAATGGTTTTAAGGGTTTGAATCTACACTGATTAAATAATGTCTCTACAAAATTTCAAGTGAAAATCTCAAGAACTCTTGAAGATATAGCCGATTTATTGTGTCCGCATCAAGTGACGGCTGAATGGCTTCTCAAACTTTAAACGAGTTTTCTCTAAACATTTTTTTGCGAATGGCGGGACCGATAACTCAAAAACTAATAATCCAATCGGTTCTAAATTTTGCAACGTTTCTCTGGAAGTGTATAGCTCTCGTATGAACTAGGATAAAGCCAATCGGTGAAGATCTTCCTTATTTTTTAACTTGGTTTTTGGTAAAAAATCGGCGATTTCCCAAAAATATTTTTTCAAAGGTCCACCATTTTGTTAATTTTAGAGCGAAGTCAATAATCCTAGTTCATACGAGAGCCAGACATGTACTCTTTCTAACACCGTTGGAATTTTCGGATTCCGATGTTCCAGTGAGGAGTTATCAAGCCCGCCATCAAAAATAAGGACTTTTCTTTAATTACAAAAAACAACAACAAAACAATAACACAAATTTTTTGTAAATTATTTTTCTTCTCTTTTAAATCTTCAATTATATATGTGCAAAGTTACAAACCGTAACAATCATTTGTATTCATTTACCAGCCCATTGAAAATCTTGAAAAATTAAAATCGTGAAAGGGGGGGGGGAGTTTCTAATAGAAGACCAGATCTTTCTATAGGGATAAGTTTGTGTGCAGAATAGCTCATGGAGTTTCTTTCTAATAGAAGAGCACTAGGCAGTCATTTGCTTATGTCAGATCTTGTTGAGATAAGACCAGTTAGGATTTCTCATAAGCATGCTTAGAAAAGATGAATAGATCTTCTTCAGTGTCATTTTCCCAAGCATTAAATAGAAACTTCTAACTTCCTCCTAAATTTGTTCTATTTTCAAATGTGAAGCATCTATGTATGTTTGTGTGTTCACCTATGTGCTTCCCTACTAGTTAACCAATTTATTAAAGAATTTTAATTTGCCACAGGTATGGTAGATATCTGTTAGTAATTTGTTATAATTACCGTACAATTAGAAATGAATGTGATAACTAATTGTTTAACGGCGGACAAATAAGTAAATTATTGCATTTAACGCATTCCATGATACATAAATATTTTTATTGGAAAATAGAAATATAAATAGAGAGAGAGAGAGGGGCGTTAGTAAAACATATTTCAAATTATTCAAAATTAGATAGCAATAAGGGTAGGTAAGGCAAACGGGGAGAATACTGACATTTTCTAGTTAATTTGCAAGGGAACTACACTGTGGCAAATGAAACTGGGCAGTACGGAATGGCATGCTGTTTTTACGCCAAGAAGCAGAGCAACCCGTTGTTATGGTTAGGGGAATATCAAAATACACTTTTTCCAAAACGCATACTTGAAATTTTACTGTAAATACTACACCTTTTCTGTCTAAAAAGTAATTGCTCCTCAACCATCCACTTTGTTCCGCCGTTAACAGACTCTTGGCTGATTCTTTTCATTCGACATTTTAATTTAATTCCATGAAAACAATTCGGTTAAGTCATATTTAAAGAAACCATGATAGAAAGTTATACCCCAAAATAAAAATAGTTTTTAATGAATTTCAGAGTTCTCCTTCTTCGTCATCACCTTCTTCTTCTTCTTCGCCTTCGTATTCTTATTGTTCAAGTTATGTTGCCTCCTCGTTAAAATTGTTTCAAATTCATTTTGGTAAAAGGACTTGAAGGTATATTCTCTGTTGCAGCTGCATTTGATTAAATACTTGATGATGTGGATGATGCCACACGTACACACACATATATATATATATATATTGAGCTCGTTGTAATATGTGTGAGATTCGTTTATTCATCTATGCAGTCCATCCACTTCATCCAGCTATCCTAAGCAACCGAAAGAATAGTCATCTACATTGTCGTCGTACATGTATGTATGTGTTTGTGAATGTATGTCACTGTGTTTAGTTATAGCAAATTTTGAAGACAGATTTACATTGTCATTTTGTGGTAAAGTTTGTCATATATATATATATATATATACATATTGCATGTTGATTTACATGTCGTTTAACATTAGGGTGGATTTGGAATGAAATCTGCCTTAAGGTTTGACAAACAAAATCCCATAGTTGGGAGTGTGCTATAGAGTTTATAACGGAGGGAACGGGGTTGTTGGTCCTGAGGAGAAAAAAAATGGGTTTCTTGCGTATTCTTGCAAAAAACCCCTTACGGATTCTTGCAGAAAATCAGTTGGAAATCTGAAGACCACTTGTAGAACACTAGTGAGTCTTGCTGTGGCAGATCTGTGGATCTATGGGTCTTCTTGGGGATGACCAGTGGGTATTCTCATATCTTTATTTATGGAAGAGTAGTGTTACATCCTAAAGAAGACCAGTTGATTTTCTTGTGGGATGCCAATGGAAGACCCCTTAGAGATTCTTGCAGAAAATCAGTAGGAAATCTGAAGACCACTTGTAGAACTCTAGTGAGTCTTGCTGTAGCAGATCTGTGGGTCTATGGGTCTTCTTGGGGATGGCCAGAGGGTCTTCTCATATATTTATTTATGGAATACCAGAATTACATCCTAAAGAAGACCAGATGATTTTCTTGTGGGATGCCAATGGAAGACCATATGCTTTTCTTGTTGGATGCTAATGGTTATTCTTGCAGAAAACCAGCAGGACCTCTTATAGAAGATCAGTGGGTAATCTTGTGAATTTTTAGTAGCAATTCTTGTAGAACAGAAGGCACTCGTATAGAAAACCGAGGGGTCAGTGGATCTTCGTGATTATAACCAGTGGTTCTCCTTGTAGATCAAGAGGACCTATTTTTATACCCTTCACCACACTGTGGTACAGGGTATTATGTCTTTGTGCATTTGTTTGTAACAGGCAAATATAATCGAGATAGACACATGGTTCCTTTTGAGAATATGCATAGAATCACTTTCTGAGTCGATTTATGCATGTCCGCCCGTCCGTCCGTCTGTCAATGTTAAATTGTAAACAAGTACAGGTCGCATTTTTGATCCGAATTGGATGAAATTTGGCACAGGTCACTTAATTGGCCCAAGGACGAACCCTATTGAAATTGGGAAAAATCGTTTCAGATTTAGATATAGCTCCCATATACATTTCAGTCCGATTTAAGGTAAATGGTGTACAAAAGTCCCTATATATCTTTCGATTTGCACGAAATTTGGCATAGCGTACTGAATTAAGTCTAGAATGATGTGTGTTAAGTTTCGTGAAAATCGGTTCAGATTTAGATATAGCTCCCATATATATTTTCGTCCGATTTTAGGTAAATAGTCCACTAAAGTCCCTATATATCCTTAGATTTGCACGAAATTTGGCACAGCGCAATGAATAAGGTCTAGAATGATGTGTGTTATGTTTCGTGAAAATCGGTTCAGATTTAGATATAGCTCCCATATATAGCTCCGTCCGATTTAAGGTAAATTGTGTACCAATGTCCCTACATATATTTCGATTTGCAGGAAATTTGGCACAGCGAACTTTATTAACTCTAGCATGATGTGTGCAAAGTTTCGTGAAAATCGGTTCAGATTTAGATGTAGCTCCCGTATATATCTTCGTCCGATTTAAGGTAAATGGTGTACAAAAGTCCCTATATATCTTTCGATTTGCACGAAATTTGGCATAGCGTACAGAATTAAGTCTAAAATGACGTGTGCAAAGTTTCGTGAAAATCGGTTCAGATTTGTATGTAGATCCCATATATATTTTTTCGTCCGATTTTATGTAATTGGTGCACCAAATTCCCTATATATCTTTCGATTTTCACGAATATTGGTATAGGGTACTGAATTAAGTCTAGAATGATGTTGCTAGGCCGATTGACACAACGTACTGAAGTAATATAAATTAGTCTCTGGCAAGTTTTCCTGAAATCGGTTCAGATATAACAAACTCCCTACGTCTGTTATGATACATATGTATCATAACTTCACCAAAGTGGTGAAGGGTATCATATAGTCGGCCCAGTCCGACTTTACTACTTTCCTTACTGGTTTTCTTCTTGTAAAATAATCGTGGGTACATATTGTGCATCATCAGTGATTCTTCTTACAGACTACCCTTAGAAGGATCCTGGGTCCATTTTGTTTAATTACTTTGGTAGATTTTCTTGTAGATTACCAGTTGCTCTGCTTCTAGGTCAGTAGGTATTTTCATGTATCATCGTATATATGAGCATAATGTCTTCTTTCAGGCAACAAAATCAAGATGAACAGTGGATCTTCTTGTGGAAGAATCGTGAGTTCATTTTGCAGATATTTTTTTTAAGGATCGTTGGTCCATCCTGTAGAATCCCATTTGGTAGATGTGGTGTGGATTATAGATAAGTTTTTTTTATGGGAGACCACAAGGTGTTCCTTTCGGAGATTAGATCAAGGTAAGTTCTTGAGCATGAAAATCGTGGGTCCATTTTGTAGATCATCTGTGGGGTCCTCATACAGATGCTTTTGGGTTAAAGGATTGTTGGTCCATCCTGTAGAATACCCCTGGGTAGTTTTTCTTGCAGATTGCCAGTGGTTCGCATTGGTCCATCTATACCATTCTGTAGAATACCATAGGGTACATTTTATTTTAGATGACCAGTGGTTCTGCTTTTTAGAGTATTAGGTTGTTTTTTTATGGAACAGAAGTGTTACTTCGTATGGAAGACCAGATGATCTTCTTTTCTTAATAGAAATCCACTGGTTTTGTGGGTCGTCGTGTAGTCGGCCAGGGACTGCTTGTAGAAATGTCTAGGCCTTCTTAAAGAAATAGTAAGTCATAATTAAGAAGACAAGTCGGCCCATTGTGTTTCTTGTAGAGGATATAACTGCTGATTTTTCAGGGTTCCTTCTTATAAAAAAACAGCGTTTCTTCTTGTAGATGTCCATGTTTTTTCCTCTTATTGTTGTCGCTGGATCATCTGAGACAGTGAAATTACATCTGGCACTGTCGCATGTAGTAACATCATCATCTCTCTCTTTTCTCCTTTCATTCTATTCTTTCTCTATCTATTCTATCTTATAAAAGAGCTACCTTATTTTACTTTTATGCTATCGAAACCGAACCTACTTCCAAAGTGAAAGAACTATCCCAAGACTAAGCACGGTCGGGGCAAAGAGGTAGCCAAACACAGAGGAAGTAGGGCCCGCGTGGTGGTTCGTTACATAAATTAAATGGCGCCCAACGTGGGGCACGAACCCACGGCCCTGAGATTAAGAGTCTCATGCTCTACCGACTGAGCTAGCCGGGCAAGGAGGTAGCCAAACACAGAGGAAGTAGGGCCCGCGTGGTGGTTCGTTACACATCTTATAGATTTCACGTAGGTCTCTTTTTAGGAAGACCGGTGGATTATTTCTGTAGCAGATCAGTGTTTATTTTTATAGAAAATTATTGTGTTATTTTACCAGAAACCAGTGACTTTTTATAAAGTATCTACCGCTTCCTATATCGAAATCAGACTATTCTATGCAATATTTAAGAGATCTTGAAGATAATACCACTTCGAATTTCGTTTGGCTTGCGAATCCTAAAGCCACCCTAGTAATTTATATCCCAACATGCCAAGGATAAAATCTATGTAAAACGATAAAGTTTCGTCAACCAAAGTAACCAAACAACCAACGAACATTTAGTTAACGAACTAATGAGTTTAGATTATTTTCGTTATTTGAAGAGAGTGAGCGAGAGAGAGAGAGAGAAAGGGAGAGATGAAGGGAGAATGATTGTGAACAGCAACAATATAATAAAACAGAGAAAACTTTGTAAAAATTATTATAAATAACCGAAAAACTCGTTAGACAAACAATAAAGGACGAACTTATCAACTACTGACACACAAACACACATTCATACATAAACAAACAGACACACACACAGACACATATACACGCCATATAAACATACACAGCATTTATATGTATATGCATATTTGTAACATTTTGATAAACAAATTCTTTTAGTAATATTGCTTTTGAATTTATTAGTGAATGTGCACACACATACATGCATATGTATGTAATTTTGTATATATGAACATATATTTGCATACCTTATTCCATGGCTAACAATAAGCAATTTGTTGTATTTCATAATGAAAGATATTCTCGGAAGAACTCCAATTAAGGCAAGAGGCAAAAACAAACATGTCGAAATGTATGTTGTTTCAGAGGTTATGAATCGTTAACCTTTTATCCATATCTTTGTGTCATCATATTCTATACGAGCCGGACGGTCACATGAATTTACAAATATTTTAATAACACCTCTGTGGGGTCATTATAAATGGATATCCTTTTGCTTGAAATTGCATTGTCATTTTTGCAAATGTTTTCATAAATGTCACATAGAAAATAATAATAAATAATATTTTTTATTGTTAGTTTTTACAATAATAATTTTGATATTTAATTTTAATAGTGATTCTAGGATTGTGTTTGATAAATGATCTTTATGCAAAAGTGTCATTAGTAACGACAAATGTGTTTTAGAAACAAATAATTTTTAGATTACACAGCAGTCTACTCGAAAAAAGGACAGAAGAGTATTTCAATATCAATAATTAGATGTGTTTTATATGATGATATATACTTGTCTTGTACTAAGTCCACTGCCTCTTTAGGAAGTATTGTATATTAAAAAATTATGATTTGTTTATATAAGATTACCCACTGGTATAACATGAGAATTCTAACTGGTCTTCTTTAATTAGAACCGGAAATTTTGGCCTTGTGAAGAAGCGCTATTGGCCTTCCTTTCAAAGGCCTATTGGATCCGTACAAGAATGCATATAGGTTTTGTTTTAAAGATGGCCTTCTGAACCACTAAATGAAGTCCTATTGGTCTGCTGGACCTACTTTTCATGTATAAGAATACCTGATGTCAGGAAACATAGAGTAGAGCACCTGATTATACTGGAAAACCTACTGACCTTTAATTGGAGATTTACAAGCAATACTACAGGCTCTTATATATGAAGTCTGAAACTAAAAGACCCAGTGGGTCACTAAAAATTATATATGAAGGTATGTTGTAGATATATAGAGGTCTTTCTCGACCTCTTAGAAGCAGAGCTCCTCTATGAAATCATTCCAGCATTCTCTAAGAGAACCCTTAAAGAACATTCGGCCGTTTAAAAATACTTGGAGTCGCCTAATATACCTTCCAGTTTTCTGAACGAATTTCGAGTTTCCTAAGACACCTCAGAGCCTATTAATATATCTTCTAGTCTCCCAAAAGAACATAGAGTTTTATAAATGACGTTCATGTCTTCAAACAAAAAAAAAAAAAAAAAAAAAAAAAAAATTAAAAAAAACTTCATCTCCAAGAAGACCATCGACTCTTCTCTGAGGTGACCTTCTTGTCTTCTATAAAAAAGGCCTCGAGTCATCCAAAAGAGGATCTTGGCGTCTTCTATAAGAAGACCTTCGAGTCTTCTTTAACACGATCTTCTAGTCTTATATAAGAAGACCTACGAGCCGTATTTAAAAACACCTTCCTGTAAGAAGAACTTCGAGTCTTCTATAAGAAATTATAGGAGTGTCCTATGTAAAGATCTTCGAATCTTCTTTTAGAAGACCCTTGATTCTTCTAAAGGAAGATATTTGAATCTTCTATAGAAGACCAGTCTTATATCAGAAGACCTTCCGGCCTTCTGTAAGAAGACATTCCTGTCTTCTATAAGAAGACCTTTCAGCCTTATATAATAAGATCTTCCAGTCCTCTATAAGAAGACATTCCTGTCTTCTATCAGAAGTCATTCCTGTCTTCTATAAGAAGACATTGCTGTCTTCTATCAGAAGTCATTCCTGTCTTCTATAAGAAGACATTCCTGTCTTCTATCAGAAGAACATTCCTGGTCTTCTATAAGAAGACATTCCTGTCTTCTACATGAAGACATTCCTGTCTTCTATCAGAAGACATTCCTGTCGTCTATCAGAAGACATTCCTGTCCTCTATCAGAAGACATTCCTGTCTTCTATCAGAAGACATTCCTGTCTTCTATCAGAAGACATTCCTGTCTTCTATCAGAAGACATTCCTGTCTTCTATCAGAAGACATTCCTGTCTTCTATAAGAATATCTTCCAGTCTTCTATAAGAAGTCCTTCCAGTCTTCTATAAGAAGACCTTCCAGTCTTCT
The DNA here is from genome assembly GCF_032173495.1 of Musca vetustissima. Taxonomy (NCBI): domain Eukaryota; kingdom Metazoa; phylum Arthropoda; class Insecta; order Diptera; family Muscidae; genus Musca; species Musca vetustissima. The sequence continues at coordinate 8,816 of NW_026879460.1, forward strand.
ATAGGAGGACTTTCCAGTCTTCTATAAGAAGACCTTCCAGTCTTCTATAAGAAGACCTTCCAGTCTTCTATAAGAAGATCTTCCAGTCTTCTATAAGAAGACCTTCCAGTCTTCTATAAGAAGACCTTCCAGTCTTGTATAAGAAGACCTTCCAGTCTTCTATAAGAAGACCTTCCAGTCTTCTATAAGAAGACCTTCCAGTCTTGTATAAGAAGACCTTCCAGTCTTCTATAAGAAGAACATCCAGTCTTCTATAAGAAGACCTTCCAGTCTTCTATAAGAATATCTTCCAGTCTTCTATAAGAAGACTTTCCAGTCTTCTATAAGAAGACCATTCAGTCTTCTAGAAGAAGACCATCCAGTCTTCTAGAAGAAGACCATCCAGTCTTCTAAGATAAGACCTTCAAGTCTTTTATGAGAAGACCTTCCAGTCTTCTATAAGAATATTTTACAGTCTTCTATAAGAAGACCATCCAGTCTTCTGTAAGAAGCCCTTCCAGTCTTCTATAAGAAGACATTTCTGTCTTCTATAAGAAGACATTTCTGTCTTCTATAAGAAGACATTTCTGTCTTCTATAAGAAGACATTTCTGTCTTCTATAAGAAGACATTTCTGTCTTCTATAAGAAGACATTCCTGTCTTCTATAAAAAGACATTCCTGTCTTCTATAAGAAGACCTTCCAGTCTTCTACTAGAAGACCTTCCAGTCTTCTATAAGAAGACCTTCCAGTCTTCTGTAAGAAGACCTTCCAGTCTTCTATAAGAAGACCTTCCAGTCTTCTATAAGAAGACCTTCCAGTCTTCTATAAGAAGACCTTCCAGTCTTCTATAAGAAGACCTTCCAGTCTTCTATAAGAAGACCTTCCAGTCTTCTATAAGAAGACCTTCCAGTCTTCTATAAGAAGACCTTCCAGTCTTCTACCAGAAGACCTTCCAGTCTTCTATATGAAGTCCCTCGAGTCTCCCAAAAGAGGACATTCTAGTTTTATATAAGAAGCCCTTGAAGTCTGCGGGTCATTTTTGAAGAAAACCTAGTAATCTCTTATATGAATACCTTCGAGTCTTTTATTAGAAACCCCTTGAGATTTTTTTTGGTATTTTAAAAGAAGATATTTGAGTCTTCTATAAGAAGACCGTTGAGTCTTCTATAAGAAGCTCTTCGAGTCTTCTATAAGAAGGCCTTCGAGTCTTCTATAAGACGACCTTTGAGACTTCTATAGAAATAAATTCGAAGAAGATTGTAAGAAGACCTTCGGATTTACTATAAGAAGACTTGAATATCTCCCTTAGGAGAATTACCAGTCTTCTATAAGAAAACCAACCATTCTTCTAATAAATTATCTTTAGACCTACAAGTCTTCTTCTCTCCTCCAGTCATGTCCAAGAAGCCCTTTAAGTTTGTTCTCAGAATTCCTATCAATCTCCTCTAAGAAGACCCAATTGAACTTTGTATAAAATAAAGCAAGGAATCGTCTGACTTTCGCATGAGCATCAATTATTAAATATTTGCTTTAATTCTTCCGTCCGTATTTCCCCGAAAAAATAAAGGTTAATCCATTGTTACTTCTTGTTATTGGAAGTGTTTTGTATTTGCTCGTCCAACGCAACCATGTAAGGGGGAAAACAACACTTACACACAACAGCAACACTTCACAATAAGGCAACAACAACAACACCAACAAAAAATTAGTTGGTCAAACAAAAAAAAGGCATAAAAAAACTACAGCTATAGCAACAACTAAAACTTTGCATTTTAATTAGTTTATAAACTAAAAATGTGCAAATACTAAACAACATTCCACAAAAAAAGAAAGAAAAAAACTGGACATCAGCAGAACACACAAAAAAGGAGCAAAAAAATTCTTACATTTCAGAGAAATAAAAATGAAAAAAAAAAACGAAGAACTACTTTTCGGTAGTTTAACTCAGTGCACACACACACGCTCGAGCATATCCATATCCAGTAGCAGAACACTGCACTCCAGTGGCTGATTCATCTCGTCATTGTAATAATGCTGATCATCATCAGCATTCTGCATAAGTTGCCGGACAGACAGACAAACAGACGGACAGACCGACAGACATTTAGACATCCAGCCAGCCAGTCCGCCTGGTACTCTTAATGAATGCATGCTGCCAGTGTGTTGGTATTTTCTACTCAACCGCAAAGCAGACTGCCTCGAAGGAGAATGAATAGGGAGTGGTAGATGGAGGTGGTGGTAGTGGTAGTGGCGGTGTTAAATTTCGAAATCCTTGCATTTGTACAGGGAGTCTTGATGCTTTGTGGCAGCCAATTGCTGCCTTGTCCCTGCTGCTACATTCGTTTTTTGTTTAGTTTAGATAGCGTGGTTATCATGCTCTAAGCAAAGGGGTATTTTTTTTTCTCTACAAACCAGCAGAGCAGTGGTGAGTGATACTGTTCTTTTTTTCCCAAATAAAATGTATTTGTATTTACAGAGAGGGACGGAATGTAATTTTGGGATAATAATAATAATGTATAACTATGACATTTTATGTTATTTTTTAGAAACCAAAAAAAAAAAAAATAGAAGAAGAAGACTCTTCGGCTTACCTTCAGATTTTCTATGAGAAAACCTTAAGATTTTCTATGAGAAAACCTTCAGAGTTTCTATAAGAACACCTTCAGATTTTCTATGATAAAACCTTCAGTTCTTCCTTCTCTTATATGAGAAGACCAAACAGATATTCAATGAGAATACTCTTCAGATCTTCTATGATAAAATCCATCAGTTCGTAGTAAACCTTCAACTCCTTTAAGAGAAGACTTTCCCGTCTTGTAAGCGAAGTCCTTCGTTGAGAAAGCCCTTGCTTCAGTTCTTCTATGAGAATATCCTTCAAATTTTCTATGAGAAGAAAAGCCTTCCGATCTTCTAGAGGAATACCAATTATATCTTTTTTGAGCCGAAGGCCCTTAAGGTCTTCAGGAAGAAGACTATTCAATACATCTACGGGGAAACCAGGAGATTTTCTGTGAGAACACCTTCATGTCTTCTATGAGAAGAAAACCATTCAGGTCTTCTATGAGAAGAAGACCCCATTAGGTATTTTTTGGGAGGAAGGCCCGTCAGGTCTTCTATGAGACTTCAACTCTCCTATAAGAAGAAGCCCCACATCTCTTCTATGAATATAAGACCATGAGCTCTTCAATTAAAAAAAGTCACTTCAGCTCTTCTATGAGAAGAAGACCTTCAGTTCATCTATTAAAAAAAGACCATTAGCTCTTCTATTAAAGAAGCCATGAGTCATTCTATTAAATAAGAATCTTCAGGTCTTCCACGAGGAGGAAACCCTTCAGGTCTTCTATTGAAGAAAACACTTCAGGATTTCTATGAGAAGAAAACTCTTAAGGACTTCTATGAGCATAATACCCTTCAGGTCTTCTATGAGACGACTGTGAGCTCTTATATGAAAATACGATTGTGAACTCTTCTATTATAAGAATGTCCTTTAGCTCTTCTATAAGAAGAAGACCTTGATTTATTCAACAGGAAGAAAACCTTGCGCTCTTTAATGACAAGAGAGACCCTTCGGCTCTTCTACGAGAAGACCATCAGCTATTCTATGAGGGTATATTAATTTTGTTTTTCCGTTTGTAACTCATCGAAATAATCATTTTCGACCCTATAAAGTATATATATTCTTGATCAGCGTAAAATTCTATGACGATATAGCCATGTCCGTCTGTCTGTCTGTTGTAATCACTCTAGCGTCTAAACGAATTGAGATAGATCGACAACATTTTGCATAGAGTCGTCTTTTGTCTGCAGGCAGGTCAAGTTCGATGATGGGCTTTATCGGTCCACGTTTAGGCATAGCTCCCCTATAAGGGTACCCCTAATTTTGCGGTATTTTGGGGGGTTTGATCGCATTTTTCGACCAAATTCGCTGAAATTCGGTACTTTGAGTTCTTATTGGTTAGCAAATCTCTATACTAAAAATTATAAAAATAGGTCAATTTTTTTGGGTAGCCCCCATATAAAGGTACCCCCCAATTTTCGGTATTTTAGGGTTCTTGAGCGCGTTTTTTAACCGAATTTGCTGAAATTTGGTACTTTAAGTTCTTATTGCGTAGCAAATCTCTCCTTAAAAAATTATAAGTATAGGTCAATTTTTTCGAATAGCCCCCATATAAGGGTACCCCCAATTTTCGGTATTTTGGGGTTCTTGAGCGCGTTTTTCAATCGAATTTGCTGCAATTTGGTATTTTGTAGTCGTATATGGTAACAAATCTCCCTACCAAAATTTTTAACATTCGCCCCCTTTTTGGGGTAGTCCCCATATAACCCCCTTTTTTATATTAAAATAGTTATCTGATTTGTTCCGCGTTTTGAGTTTGGTTCTAAGACTCTTTTGTAATCATTTCACCTGCGGAGGATAGCGAGATAAAAAATTAGAACGTAAGATTCGATAATGAACTATAGCCGCATTTAGACCTAGTCTCTGTGTGGAGGTTCCAGAAGGAGTGGACCGATTTTCCCCATCTTCGAATTTGAACTAAGTTTGGAGAAATAATGAGATGGGCAAAGTTTGGATGAAATCTAAATTTTCTGAAACGGATTTGGTCCAAAGAAACATGGGGTATGGAACCACATTCAGGTACATTTTCACGGTGTTAAAGTATATACACCCTTATTAGCCATAATGCTGAGGGCATAATTATCCATTATAAATAAATTTTAAATAAATTTCTGCAATTTGTATTAAGGTATACATAATCCGTTTTTAGAAATGTTGGTATAGGTCCACTTTTTGGTATGTTCCCTATATTTGCATTTCTAGTACCTGTCAGTATATCTATGGTGGAGGGTATCCGAACTTAACGCTTTTTCACTTATTTTGTTTCTCTTCTATAACAAGACCTACTCTCTTCTGTGTGAACATGTATACCCGTTTTAACCGAACCTGCTAGTTCCATTTTGCTTCACCCTCTTCACTTGTAGTTTTTCCCCAAAATTTCATGCTCGTTACAAGTTTACTATGAATGTTCATTTGAACGGAATAAAATCGAAAACAAAAAAATATACAACATGCGGGAGCTGGTGGTGGGTAGGGGTCTCACATACCTCTGCGTGGATGGCTAGTGACCAAGTGTGTATGTATGTCTGCAATTGCATGTGTGTATCTAGTTTTTTTTTTTTTTGTGGCTGCCTTAAGGAACTGCTTTGAGATAGATTCGAAATAAACGATGGACATTGGATGGACTGCAGCAGTAACACATTTCGAAAACTACTTGGGTTAATGCACGCATAGCATTTTCAAATGGAAATAATGACGTCGGTAGCTATTAGGAAAATGAACGGTATTTTTGGATACACATTCTATACAAATTTCGACAACAACAAAAAAATCTATAATATAGTTTCAATTAAGGACCAAGGACCGAAAAATGTCCTTCAAGTTCGAAAGATTTCTTCACAATTTTCTTCGATAGTGTAGCCTGTCTTTTTATTAGAAATACCCTCAGGATATTCCAGTATGAGATATTGATCACTTATCCATGGAAATATTTAATGGTCTCCTCCCTATATATGATTAGTAAATCTTATATTTCCAAAAGTATCTCCATAATTTAGTTTACAGCCCTGTAAAGAATTCCCACTTCCACTTGACCCGTACATAAAACGGTATTTTTCATTTAAATTTTGTTTTATCCTTTTTTTAGCTGACCTATCATTACAGTTGTTCGTCCTTGTTCTTGTTGTTGCCATTGTTATTACTATCATTGCCGGAATGAGTACCGTCTTCTAGTTTGGACTGAGTCTTGTTGCAGCAACAAGACTACCACTTGCATTTTGTTCAAAAGTTGCCTTGAAGGTATCAACTTGAGGCAATATTACGGCAAAGTTGTTACGCATTTTGTAGGAGCTGAGTGCCTGAACTGCTTGGTTCCGAATGCTGCAAATGGCCTTGTCTATTTGCTAGGGAAACATTTGGATCCCTACTTTTTATTGCTTTCTTTTTTGGGGGGAAAGAGAACAAAGTTTTCTTTTGTTTTCAATTCTTATAGAGGTTTTGGGTTGCAAGTGTGGCCTTTGTATGTGTGTCGATATGTGTTAAGGAAGCATCTCTGTGTTCAATGCAGCAGTATTTCTGTGTAGATTTAAAACCATGGTGAGTGTGTGTGTGTGCGTTTGTGTGTGTGTAGCAAAGTGCATGCTTGGTGGTAATTGCGGTGTTGGGTCATTAGCAACAATGTTGCCACCGGACAAACAATAAAACAATTCACCCAGTGTAAATTCTAGTTTTCTAGTTTTTCAGTAAAATCTCCTTTCGATGCATTTGTATCCTTCGTCCGTCCGTCTGTCCGTTCGCTCGTTCGTTGTTATTTAGTTTGCTGCTTTTTTTGGGGTTTATTTTGAATTGGAGAATTGTTTCGCATTAGGGACGGTTTGGAATTTGATTGTTTTTCTCTGTAGCTGTATTCAGGATGTATGTGGGTGTGGGTGTGGGCGTGTGTCTTTCTAAATTTCGGTGTAGCATGAAAAAACATGCTAATACTCTGTGAATGGGTTATTATTTCGAGAGAGAATGCAAGTTTATTGTTTACAGAATGCAGAATATTAATTAACAGTTCAAACAATTAAGAGGGGTTTTCAAGCACGCACACACACACACTCACTCGTACACATCGAAACGATAGAATAATGAACTAAAATAGTTTCGATATTTGCTAAAGTGATAATGATGATGATGATGGTCACATTAAAGAGTTTATTTAAAACGCATTAAATATTTATAAGGATTCATATTATAGGATACTTACTCTCGATCAAGGGTAATAGTTTTAATTGTATACATTGAAAGAATAGGATTAGATGAGCGATTATATACAAAGTTTTTATTTTACTACATGCATAAATAATATTGAATTTTTAATAGCTTGAAATCGAAGTCGAACATGGAGTGGCTACTTTTGTTTAAGTAATTTGTATGGCGAATTATGTTAGTTTTCATAAATAGAAACATTGTGCGAAAACAATATCAGAATAGGTAAGCTCATTGGTAATTGCTATTAATTTAAAAGTCAAATATTACTCTTGGATATACTGTAAACTTCACCGGTCTCAGACCTTCAGGAGTATATAATATAAAACAAAATTTCACACAAAAAACTGGGTCCATTTGACCTGATTTATATTGACATATTATCGTCTAAAGAGCCATTGTTGTTACTAAAATTTCGTGACAATTGGTCCATAACTGTGCTGTGTTCACAAATTATAATGGACAGACGGACGAACGGACACAAATACCTAGATCGACTCAGCTTGTTGGATTTTTTATACCCTCCACCATAGTATGGAGGGTATATGAATTTTGTTTTTCCATTTGTAACTCATCGATATAATCATTTCCGACCCTATAAAGTATATATATTCTTGATCAGCGTAAAATTCTATGACGATATAACCATGTCCGTCAGTCTGTTGTAACCACACTAGCATCTAAACGAATTGAGATAGATCGCCAAAATTTAGCATGGAGTTGTCTTTTAACTGCAGGCCCCATATAGGGTACCCCCCAATTTTCGTTATTTTAGGGTTCTTGAGCACGGTTTTGAACCGAATTCGCTGAAATTTGGTACATGGGGTTCTTATTGGATACCAAATTTTCCCACAAAAAATTATAAATATAGGTCTACTTTTTCTGGTAGCCCCCATATATGGGTACCTCCCAATTTCCAGTTTTTGGGGGGTTTTGAGCGCGTTTTTCTACCGAAGTCGCTGAAATTTGGTACTTTGAGTTCTTATTGGGTAGAAAATCTCTATGCTAAAAATTATAAATATAGGTAAATTTTTTCGGGTAGCCCCCATATAAGGGTACCCCACAATTTTCGTTATTTTTGGGTTCTTGAGCGCGTTTTCAACCGAATTCGCTAAAATTTGGTATTTTGTAGTCGTATAATGTAACAAATCTCCCTACCAAAAATTATTAATATTGGCCCCCTTTTTGGGGTATTCCCCATATATTGGTCCCCTTTTTGGGGTATTCCCCATATAATCCCCTTTTTTATATTAAAATAGTTATCTGATTTGTTCCGCGTTTTCAGTTTGGTTCTAAGACTCTGTTGTAATCAATTCACTTGCGGAGCATAGCGAAATAAAAAAATATAACGTAAGGTTCGATAATGAACTATAGCCGCATTTAGACCTAGCCCCTGATTGGAGGTTCCAGATGGAGTGGACCGATATTTCCCATCTTCGAATTTTAATTAAGTTTGGCAGAAATAATAAGATGGGCAAAGTTTGAATGAAATCTATATTTTTTGAAACGGATTTGGTCCAAAGAAACATGGGGTCTAGAGCCAATATTTCATTAGCCATAAGGCTGAGGGTATAGTTATCCATTAAAAAATTCTGAAATTTGTATTATGGTTTACATAATCCGTTTTTAGAAATGTCTGTATAGGTCCACTTTTTGGTATGTTTGTAATTTTCTTATTTCATATTTTTGTCAAAGTAAATTTAAATATAAGTTTTTTATATTAATTGAAACTCGCGTCATTTTGATTTTATTTAATTGGGCAAACAAACGTAAGTCAAAACAAACCCAAATTGGTGACCCCGAGACAACACAAAGAAGAAATGACAACCAACAATTTATCAACGGCATCCACCGTGGCTATGCAGACCGATGACGATGATCAGGGCCAAATGCCAAGTAGCAACGCCAGTAATGTATCCGCCATTTATGCCCGTTTGCCATTCCCGTAAATGTGTTCCACGAATGTCGAAGCCTGGTTCGTTTCAATGGAATTTTGGTTCAGTGCTTCTAACATAACCTCTGACAAACAAAAAGCTGCCACAGTGCTTGCCGCACTAAAATCTGAAATTATAGCGCAGTTAGTCGAGGTTATCACATCTATGCCAGCATCCGACCAATTTGAATACATCAAGCGGAAACTTATTGACATCTTGCCGACAGCGAACAGAGACGACTCAACCGACTCCGCTCTGAAATGCCATTAGGCGACAAAAAACTCTCCGAGCTTTTTTCGAAATGAAAGGAGTAGCCGGCAACTCGATAGGAGAAACAGCACTCAAAGGTCTTTGGACTAAAAGATTGCCAAATTTTGCGCAACCTGTGGTAGCAGCGTCAAATGGTGCAGCAACCGAATTTACCAAAATAGCTGACTCAATTGTAGATGCGGTGTCACCATCACAGGTATGTAAGGTGTCCAAAGACCACGCAAGTGACATAAGCGAGCTACGCACAGCTATAATGGATTTAAGTAGAAAGTTCCAGCAATTTACCATGCGGTCACGATCTCGAACACATAACACTGCTCGTCACCGTTCTCAGCATCGACAAGCTTCACTCGACGGCGAAACCTCAAATTTAGACGAGTGCTGGTACCATAAAAAATACGGTCGTAATGCAAGGAGATGCCGCAGCCCGTGCAAGCATAAGCAGCGGCAAGCGCACGCTGTCACAGCGCACCCTTAAGATTGACTTTTTATGCCAGTGGAGGATTCCAGCGAAGAATCCCCTACTAAATGCCATATATATATGTTCGCATAGTTTTGACTGAGGTTACGAACACTGTGGCGTATGTTTTACATAATTTGTAAAATCAAATACGTATACGCAATATCAGATTTTGGATTTAATTTGAATGTATATGATTTATGTACATACATACATATGACAATATCAAACAGTGGAACCCAATAGCTGGAGGTGCCGAACCCTGGAGCCATTTTTGATACTAAACATCTTAGATCATAATATTAACAGACAGGGGGATCTATGGGCATTCATAAATCGACTGGGGTGAATATTTCGAGACATTGCAAACGTGGCCAATGCTCCCTCAAAGACGAAGATCGTTAAAATACGGTAGCTGTGACGCAAAATATTTATTCTCTGCATGATCTGGTAGTGAAGAATAAAATGTGCGTCAACGATTTTCGTCACTTCATGTGGAGTGGAAGAAGCACATTGACAAATAAAGTTTTATATTAAAATAATTTGTATACCCTACACAACTATGTTGTCAGGGTATTATAGCTTTGTGCAGCTCCAAAAGTGTGTAACGCCACGAAATATTGGTCCTAGACCCACCTTTCAGTGGATTATGTATATTATGGTTTACATAATCCGTTTTTAGAAATGTCTGTATAGGTCCACTTTTTGGTATGTTTGTAATTTTCTTATTTCATATTTTTGTCAAAGTAAATTTAAATATAAGTTTTTTATATTAATTGCAACTCGCGTCATTTTGATTTTATTTAATTGGGCAAACAAACGTAAGTCAAAACAAACCCAAATTGGTGACCCCGAGACAACACAAAGAAGAAATGACAACCAACAATTTATCAACGGCATCCACCGTGGCTATGCAGACCGATGACGATGATCAGGCCAAATGCCAAGTAGCAACGCCAGTAATGTATCCGCCATTTATGCCCGTTTGCCATTCCCGTAAATGTGTTCCACGAATGTCGAAGCCTGGTTCGTTTCAATGGAATTTTGGTTCAGTGCTTCTAACATAACCTCTGACAAACAAAAGGCTGCCACCGTGCTTGCCGCACTAAAATCTGAAATTATAGCGCAGTTAGTCGAGGTTATCACATCTATGCCAGCATCCGACCGATTTGAATACATCAAGCGGAAACTTTTGACATCTTGCCGACAGCGAACAGAGACGACTCAACCGACTCCTCTCTGAAATGCCATTAGGCGACAAAAAACCCTCCGAGCTTTTTTTTCGAAATGAAAGGAGTAGCCGGCAACTCGATAGGAGAAACAGCACTCAAAGGTCTTTGGATCAAAAAATTGCCAACTTTTGCGCAACCTGTGGTAGCAGCGTCAAATGGTGCAGCAACGGAATTTACCAAAATATCTGACTCAATTATAGATGCGGTGTCACCATCACAGGTATGTAAGGTGTCCAAAGACCACGCCAGTGACATAAGCGAGCTACGAACAGCTATAATGGATTTAAGTAGAAAGTTCCAGCAATTTACCATGCGGTCATGTTCACGATCTCGAACACATAACACTGCTCGTCACCGTTCCCAGCATCGACAAGATTCACCCGACGGCGAAACCTCAAATTTAGACGAGTGCTGGTACCATAAAAAATACGATCGTAATGCAAGGAGATGCCGCAGCCCGTGCAAGCATAAGCAGCGGCAAGCGCACGCTGTCACAGCGCACCCTTCAGATTGACTTTTTATGCCAGTGGAGGATTCCAGCGAAGAATCCCCTACTAAATGCCATATATATATGTTCGCATAGTTTTGACTGAGGTTACGAACACTGTGGCGTATGTTTTACATAATTTGTAAAATCAAATACGTATACGCAATATCAGATTTTGGATTTAATTTGAATGTATATGATTTATGTACATACATACATATGACAATATCAAACAGTGGAACCCAATAGCTGGAGGTGCCGAACCCTGGAGCCATTTTTGATACTAAACATCTTAGATCATAATATTAACAGACAGGGGGACCTATGGGCATTCATAAATCGACTGGGGTGAATATTTCGAGACATTGCAAACGTGGCCAATGCTCGCTCAAAGACGAAGATCGCTAAAATACGGTAGCTGTGACGCAAAATATCTGGTAGTGATCTGCATGATCTGGTAGTGAAGAATAAAATGTGCGTCAACGATTTTCGTCATTTCATGTGGAGTGGAAGAAGCACATTGACAAATAAAGTTTTATATTAAAATAATTTGTATACCCTACACAACTATGTTGTCAGGGTATTATAGCTTTGTGCAGCTCCAAAAGTGTGTAACGCCGCGAAATATTGGTCCTAGACCCACCTTTCAGTATACCGATCGTCATATCTCGACTAGCTGAGTCGATCTAGACATGTGTGTCCGTCCGTCCGTCCGTCTGCCCATTATAATTTGTAAACACGATACAGGCCACAGGACCAATCTTCACGAAATTGTGCATGTAGGATGGGTTCTGCCCAATGAAGACCCCTATTGTTTTTGGTAAAGATCGGTTAATATTTAGGGGATGAAATGGACCAAATACTTAATTTTTGTCGGTTTTTCTGGTCGCTCTAGAGGCCGCAATTATGGTCCCAACATCGCGAAATTTTACATGGAGAAGGGGATCGGACCAAAGAATAAGCATGCCTGTTTTGATGAAGATCTGTCATTATTTAGCGGGTCAAATGGACCCCGACTTTTGTGAGAAAAATGTCAAAATTTGTATTCTGTGGCGTACATGTTTACTATTGAAGGACATAGACCCGAGAAGTTGATAGTATATCCAAGTGGAGTGGTTGGCCTTTAAATTGGTACCAATTATATTGTAGTATGTACTTGGATGTGGGAGATACACGTAAATATTTACAGGTGCTTACGTACAGAGATATTCTTTAGTAACCCATTACCACACTGGAGGACGAAAATATAGAGCTGATCGCTGTGAATTGTTTCATTAGGTTCCAGTAGTGGTCAAAGACAACGACTATAATTTTCGGTGATGATCAGATAATAATTTTGGGATGAAGTGGACCGAAGACTTATTTTTTTTTCGAGTCGATCTATAGGCCACAATTATAAACCGAACATCACAACACAACCCACGGTCAAGGGAATGAGGATAAGTAATTGGAAATACTGTACTGAATATTAGTAATATTCGAAAAATATGTCAGTGTAAGGAAGAGGTGCTGTTGACCTCTAATCAGGCAAGAGGGTGCAACTATCGCAAAATTTTGCCAGGCTCGGAATGAAAATCCGCAGAAAGTTAGATTTCCGTGATAGTTGTGTAGGGTAACGTATGGTCGGCCCCGTCCGACTATACTGCTCTGCTCCGCTTCGTTTACTCAAAATAATGATATCCCGAAAAAATATCTGCCAGTATTTGATATTCCAAAATAATAAACGATCAATAAATATATACAAATATATATATATATATATATATATTGTTAAAAGTAGTTTCCATATTTATTTGTATTTTTTTGTATACACATAATCCCATTCCCCTGCCCTCCCATCATTGTCATCGCTATTGAACTGACCAAGTGTTCCGGACTTAATATTCATACATTTCCAACATGGCTGTATGTTTGCCTGTCAATCGGTTTGTTTGTTTGTTTGCAAAATATTTGCCATCGAAGTTCTGTTTGTCGAATTTAACATTTTTATATTGCTTTTCTGCACTTTTCTAGTCGTGTTGTTGTTGTTTTTGTTCTCGTTTTCTCATTTCACTTTTTTTCCATTTACCATGAAATGGACGTTGTTTTGCATTCGATTGCAAAATTTTTACCCAGCAATAAACACACACACACACACGTGGACAGATGGACATCTTTCGTTTGCCTGGTTATACTTGTCAACCGATTTCTTCTCTCGGTTTCCATCTAGAGTGTTATTTACATTTGCTTGTTGTTGTTGTTGCTGTTTTTGTTCCCTTCTTGCTCGATGGCCATGCTTGCTAGTTGTATATTGCCGATGAGCGTCATGGTTTCGGTTGTACGGCAAAATCGGCGACATGCTGTGTGAATTGCAATTTCTCTGTTGATTGCAATATTTCAACGGTTATGGTTTGTGGTCACCACGACCGACATACATACCGGCACAAATACACAAATACCATTACACTTAAAAATCCCATACTTTTGTACTCGAATATATCCTTGTTGGTATTGAGAGGAGAAATAATGTAGGATTTTTTTTCCTCTCACTCCACATTTATATGATAAACGAGTGGGAGATGAACAAAAAAAAAAATATGCACACTTCGCGCCAATCATGGGGGAGTGGGGATGCATATCCACCGTAAACTCAAACGTCCCGCTCACATTTTGAAATGCTTGATGGAATTTAATTAATCAATGATTACGCATTTTTCTTTTTTGCAATAATATTTCTTGTTCTCTACTGTAATGAGTCATTGGAGTTGGGTGATGACAGAAAAATGCATTGATATTTTTTACATTTCAAAGAGTTCCCATAAATGTTTCAATTTGTATTCATCAATGGGAGAAATGTGTTTTCATTTTTGGAAATCTCGATGTGCAACAGTATGGTCTGGTCATGGTTTGCTTGGTTAGCAAAAAATCGTTTTTATGGGAATGAGAGACTTTGGCGAATATAATACGAAACTAAAAGGACTAATTTGCTATAGCTTCCTAGACCATTTAGTATACCATTGCATATAGCTCGATCTCCATGGGTAGACAAGGAACTATATTGGTCCATTTTTATACCCTTCACCACACTGTAGTACGGGGTATTATGTCTTTGTGTATATGTTTGTAATAGACAAAAGGAAACGAGATGGACACATGGTTCCTTTTGAGAATATGCATAGAATCACTTTCTGAGTCGATTTACGCACGTCCGTCCGTCTGTCCGTCGATTTATTTTTGTGAACAAAGTACAGGTCGCATTTATAATCCGATTTGAATGAAATTTGGCATAGGTCACTTATTTGACCCAAGGAAGAACCCTATTGAAACTGGGAAAAATCGGTTCAGATTTAGGTATAGCTCCCATATATATTTTCGTTCGATTTAATGTAAACGGTCCCTATATATCTTTCGATTTGTACGAAATTTGGTACAGCGTAATGAATTAGGTCTAGAATGATGTGTGTTAAGTTTCGTGAAAATCGGTTCAGATTTGGATATAGCTCCCATATATATTTTCGTCCGATTTAAGGTAAATGGTGTACCAAATTCCCTATGTATCTTTCGATTTGCACAAAATTTGGCTTAGCGTACCAAATTGACTCTGGAATGATGAGTGGTAAGTTTGGGAAAATCGGTCGAGATTTCGATATAGCTCCCATATATATGTTCGTCCAATTTTTTGTAAATGATGCACCAACGTCCCTATATATCCATCGATTTGCACGAAATTTGGCACAGCGTACTGATATAAGTCTAAAAAGATGTGTGTTAAATTTCTTGGAAATCGGTTCAGATTTAGATATAGCTCCCATATATATTTTCGTCCGATTTTCGGTAAAGATTGCTCCAAAGTCACTTTATGCCCTTCGATGTGCACAAAATTTGGCATAGCGTACTGGATTGAGTCTAGAATGATGAGTGGTGAGTTTCGGGAAAATCGGTTCAGATTAAATATACCTCCCATATATAGATTATATTTTTAACAACGCGGCGTACCGAATGGCTCGAATGAAATTAAATTAAATTAAAATCAATGGCTCCAATTTTATATTTTGAATTCTCATTTGGAAGAAAACCATTCTACGAAAAATTTGGCACAGCGTACTGAAGTTATAGTCGCATTCTTATAGGATAGATCATATTTATGCGAACAATTTTCTACATAGGTCAATGGCTGGCCATATTTCACATAAAAAGGTTCCATCCTAATTGGGTAATGTTACAGTTTATGAACCGAAGTGACTGTAATTAAAAAAAATTGCCAAAATTTTTCGATTTAGGTATATTATTGGCTTGAGCTCGGCCGAACTTAAAGACTATTTTATTTATTTAAATATTTTCTGGCATTTTTATACCCTACACAACAAAAATTTGTAACCAAATATTACCCACCGTAATTTCACCCACCTTTAAAATACCAAATCGTAAATTTAGCTGAATCGATCTAGGATGTGTGTCGTGGTCCGTCTGTGCATTATAAATTGTAAACATCGCGAATTTTTGCATGGCAGAAGGGGAATGGGGCCAAAACATCTTTTTGATAAAGATTGGTCAATATTTAGCGGGTCAAATGGACCTTGACTTTTGTGTGAAAAATGACAAAATTTGTATTCTATAGCGTATATATTTAGAAGGGATGAAATGATAGCATATCCAAGAGGAGTGGTTGACCTTTAAATTGATACCAATTATATGGTCAATTATGTACTCAACATGTGGGAGTTACACTTAAATTTTGCAAGTGTTGAAATGGGGTTTCTAGTCTATGATAAGTCGAATATCATATATTTTACTCGAGGATGGGAATCTGTCCACTTAACTAGAATACATGTTTTGAGGCATATTAGCCAAGACATTTTCTGCGTAAAGTAACAAAATTTGAATCTTATGGTATTTGAATCTTTCAATCTCTTTTTTTTAAGGGAAAGAGAGATAATTCTGCTACATCCCTACTTTTTATATGATACTATCTATGGATATGAACAATACAAATTTCACTATAACTTATAAATTAAGTGCTACGCCGATGACGAAGTGTGAAACATTTTTGCTAAAAGCTATATATTTTAAAATTTAAATCACGAACGTCTGAAAAAATTGATGTTAAGCAGAAAATTTTAATTTCAGTTTTTGCTGCTTTGTTATAATTTCCATTCACTTGTTCTCTCAACCATTTTTCTTTTGCTGTTTGTGTGTTTTTTGGCAAAATTCTGCCACTATCTTTAGTTTTCATCGACAGTCGCCATGCTCCATAATGAGAAGTATAATTTGCTTGCTTTTTATTTTGTACCAAATCATAAAATGTTTTACAATATTCTGGACAGAGTTTTGAGGGCAAATGCTGTTGGTTGGTTTTTTTCCGGTACCGTTCTTGTTTTCTGTTTGTCTTAATATTTTTCTTGTGTGGTTGTGTGTTTTTCTCTATTTAATTTTTCGCCAACAAAAAAATGTCCTTGTTTCCTCCGGCAACGTTAGTTTACATAGTGTAGAAGAAGAAATAAAGGAACAAGGAAATTTACATTTCCAGTTCGAAGATTCTTTCAATAATAATAATCATCATCATAATTTTCAATGTACTCGAGGCCAGTGTCTAGTTAGAGGGAAGATAGAAGCGAACTGCATTTTGTTGGGACTTGAACAAAAAAATTATTTTTGATTATTTAAATTGTCGTTCAATTTGGATTTTTTGAATTTCAATAGGAGGGTAGAAGAGGTTTTCTACCGAAAAATAATTTTCGTGAGATCCTCTGTCTTCCAAAGATTGCACAGCAAAAAAAGGGTAACGCATTTTGGCTACCCTCTGTCTTCGAAGAATTGCAAAACAAAATAGGATAGCACATTCTGACTATGCATCAACTATGTTTATTCGATTTTCGACTGTTTTGTTGGGTTGTGCTCGTCCTATACTTATGCAGAAAATGTCCCTGCATATATAAGTTATGAGTAATTTGAACGAATAGGTAACTCCGGAAATCATCATGCTGAGGTATCGTGGATCTTTCCTTGGAAAATGTGGAGAGGCTAAATTTGTACAGTAGAGAACCTAAATGCGCTGTGTCAGAAGCAGATGGCAATGTCTCCACCGGGAACACACTATGCTAACTTAGAAACAAATACGTAGCTTAAAAATACTGAAAATCTAGAGGAAGAAATATATTAAATATATGTAATAAATCGATACCAAATATTTGGGTGGTACTTTAAATTAAGAGCTAACAGAGCTATTAAATTGTGCTCATACATTGTTACTTCTCTTAGATCGTTTGGTGCGGAATTTATCGGTCGACGCTTTTATATGTACTCCATATAACATAATGTTTTTTGGACACTTTTTGGTTTTAATTTGACATTACAAGGCGGTTCAAGGCTATACAGGACCGATAGGAAATCTTCTGGATATAGCGGAGATCTTCTAGATTTATCGGTCCACGCTTTTATATGGACTTCATATAACTCAAGGTTTTTTGGCACTTTTTGGCTTTAATTTGACATTA